>NC_135791.1:27500-40000 GCF_051106095.1 Pogona vitticeps | reverse complement strand
TTAGGGTTAGGGTTAGGGTTAGGGTTAGGGTTAGGGTTAGGGTTAGGGTTAGGGTTAGGGTTAGGGTTAGGGTTAGGGTTAGGGTTAGGGTTAGGGTTAGGGTTAGGGTTAGGGTTAGGGTTAGGGTTAGGGTTAGGGTTAGGGTTAGGGTTAGGGTTAGGGTTAGGGTTAGGGTTAGGGTTAGGGTTAGGGTTAGGGTTAGGGTTAGGGTTAGGGTTAGGGTTAGGGTTAGGGTTAGGGTTAGGGTTAGGGTTAGGGTTAGGGTTAGGGTTAGGGTTAGGGTTAGGGTTAGGGTTAGGGTTAGGGTTAGGGTTAGGGTTAGGGTTAGGGTTAGGGTTAGGGTTAGGGTTAGGGTTAGGGTTAGGGTTAGGGTTAGGGTTAGGGTTAGGGTTAGGGTTAGGGTTAGGGTTAGGGTTAGGGTTAGGGTTAGGGTTAGGGTTAGGGTTAGGGTTAGGGTTAGGGTTAGGGTTAGGGTTAGGGTTAGGGTTAGGGTTAGGGTTAGGGTTAGGGTTAGGGTTAGGGTTAGGGTTAGGGTTAGGGTTAGGGTTAGGGTTAGGGTTAGGGTTAGGGTTAGGGTTAGGGTTAGGGTTAGGGTTAGGGTTAGGGTTAGGGTTAGGGTTAGGGTTAGGGTTAGGGTTAGGGTTAGGGTTAGGGTTAGGGTTAGGGTTAGGGTTAGGGTTAGGGTTAGGGTTAGGGTTAGGGTTAGGGTTAGGGTTAGGGTTAGGGTTAGGGTTAGGGTTAGGGTTAGGGTTAGGGTTAGGGTTAGGGTTAGGGTTAGGGTTAGGGTTAGGGTTAGGGTTAGGGTTAGGGTTAGGGTTAGGGTTAGGGTTAGGGTTAGGGTTAGGGTTAGGGTTAGGGTTAGGGTTAGGGTTAGGGTTAGGGTTAGGGTTAGGGTTAGGGTTAGGGTTAGGGTTAGGGTTAGGGTTAGGGTTAGGGTTAGGGTTAGGGTTAGGGTTAGGGTTAGGGTTAGGGTTAGGGTTAGGGTTAGGGTTAGGGTTAGGGTTAGGGTTAGGGTTAGGGTTAGGGTTAGGGTTAGGGTTAGGGTTAGGGTTAGGGTTAGGGTTAGGGTTAGGGTTAGGGTTAGGGTTAGGGTTAGGGTTAGGGTTAGGGTTAGGGTTAGGGTTAGGGTTAGGGTTAGGGTTAGGGTTAGGGTTAGGGTTAGGGTTAGGGTTAGGGTTAGGGTTAGGGTTAGGGTTAGGGTTAGGGTTAGGGTTAGGGTTAGGGTTAGGGTTAGGGTTAGGGTTAGGGTTAGGGTTAGGGTTAGGGTTAGGGTTAGGGTTAGGGTTAGGGTTAGGGTTAGGGTTAGGGTTAGGGTTAGGGTTAGGGTTAGGGTTAGGGTTAGGGTTAGGGTTAGGGTTAGGGTTAGGGTTAGGGTTAGGGTTAGGGTTAGGGTTAGGGTTAGGGTTAGGGTTAGGGTTAGGGTTAGGGTTAGGGTTAGGGTTAGGGTTAGGGTTAGGGTTAGGGTTAGGGTTAGGGTTAGGGTTAGGGTTAGGGTTAGGGTTAGGGTTAGGGTTAGGGTTAGGGTTAGGGTTAGGGTTAGGGTTAGGGTTAGGGTTAGGGTTAGGGTTAGGGTTAGGGTTAGGGTTAGGGTTAGGGTTAGGGTTAGGGTTAGGGTTAGGGTTAGGGTTAGGGTTAGGGTTAGGGTTAGGGTTAGGGTTAGGGTTAGGGTTAGGGTTAGGGTTAGGGTTAGGGTTAGGGTTAGGGTTAGGGTTAGGGTTAGGGTTAGGGTTAGGGTTAGGGTTAGGGTTAGGGTTAGGGTTAGGGTTAGGGTTAGGGTTAGGGTTAGGGTTAGGGTTAGGGTTAGGGTTAGGGTTAGGGTTAGGGTTAGGGTTAGGGTTAGGGTTAGGGTTAGGGTTAGGGTTAGGGTTAGGGTTAGGGTTAGGGTTAGGGTTAGGGTTAGGGTTAGGGTTAGGGTTAGGGTTAGGGTTAGGGTTAGGGTTAGGGTTAGGGTTAGGGTTAGGGTTAGGGTTAGGGTTAGGGTTAGGGTTAGGGTTAGGGTTAGGGTTAGGGTTAGGGTTAGGGTTAGGGTTAGGGTTAGGGTTAGGGTTAGGGTTAGGGTTAGGGTTAGGGTTAGGGTTAGGGTTAGGGTTAGGGTTAGGGTTAGGGTTAGGGTTAGGGTTAGGGTTAGGGTTAGGGTTAGGGTTAGGGTTAGGGTTAGGGTTAGGGTTAGGGTTAGGGTTAGGGTTAGGGTTAGGGTTAGGGTTAGGGTTAGGGTTAGGGTTAGGGTTAGGGTTAGGGTTAGGGTTAGGGTTAGGGTTAGGGTTAGGGTTAGGGTTAGGGTTAGGGTTAGGGTTAGGGTTAGGGTTAGGGTTAGGGTTAGGGTTAGGGTTAGGGTTAGGGTTAGGGTTAGGGTTAGGGTTAGGGTTAGGGTTAGGGTTAGGGTTAGGGTTAGGGTTAGGGTTAGGGTTAGGGTTAGGGTTAGGGTTAGGGTTAGGGTTAGGGTTAGGGTTAGGGTTAGGGTTAGGGTTAGGGTTAGGGTTAGGGTTAGGGTTAGGGTTAGGGTTAGGGTTAGGGTTAGGGTTAGGGTTAGGGTTAGGGTTAGGGTTAGGGTTAGGGTTAGGGTTAGGGTTAGGGTTAGGGTTAGGGTTAGGGTTAGGGTTAGGGTTAGGGTTAGGGTTAGGGTTAGGGTTAGGGTTAGGGTTAGGGTTAGGGTTAGGGTTAGGGTTAGGGTTAGGGTTAGGGTTAGGGTTAGGGTTAGGGTTAGGGTTAGGGTTAGGGTTAGGGTTAGGGTTAGGGTTAGGGTTAGGGTTAGGGTTAGGGTTAGGGTTAGGGTTAGGGTTAGGGTTAGGGTTAGGGTTAGGGTTAGGGTTAGGGTTAGGGTTAGGGTTAGGGTTAGGGTTAGGGTTAGGGTTAGGGTTAGGGTTAGGGTTAGGGTTAGGGTTAGGGTTAGGGTTAGGGTTAGGGTTAGGGTTAGGGTTAGGGTTAGGGTTAGGGTTAGGGTTAGGGTTAGGGTTAGGGTTAGGGTTAGGGTTAGGGTTAGGGTTAGGGTTAGGGTTAGGGTTAGGGTTAGGGTTAGGGTTAGGGTTAGGGTTAGGGTTAGGGTTAGGGTTAGGGTTAGGGTTAGGGTTAGGGTTAGGGTTAGGGTTAGGGTTAGGGTTAGGGTTAGGGTTAGGGTTAGGGTTAGGGTTAGGGTTAGGGTTAGGGTTAGGGTTAGGGTTAGGGTTAGGGTTAGGGTTAGGGTTAGGGTTAGGGTTAGGGTTAGGGTTAGGGTTAGGGTTAGGGTTAGGGTTAGGGTTAGGGTTAGGGTTAGGGTTAGGGTTAGGGTTAGGGTTAGGGTTAGGGTTAGGGTTAGGGTTAGGGTTAGGGTTAGGGTTAGGGTTAGGGTTAGGGTTAGGGTTAGGGTTAGGGTTAGGGTTAGGGTTAGGGTTAGGGTTAGGGTTAGGGTTAGGGTTAGGGTTAGGGTTAGGGTTAGGGTTAGGGTTAGGGTTAGGGTTAGGGTTAGGGTTAGGGTTAGGGTTAGGGTTAGGGTTAGGGTTAGGGTTAGGGTTAGGGTTAGGGTTAGGGTTAGGGTTAGGGTTAGGGTTAGGGTTAGGGTTAGGGTTAGGGTTAGGGTTAGGGTTAGGGTTAGGGTTAGGGTTAGGGTTAGGGTTAGGGTTAGGGTTAGGGTTAGGGTTAGGGTTAGGGTTAGGGTTAGGGTTAGGGTTAGGGTTAGGGTTAGGGTTAGGGTTAGGGTTAGGGTTAGGGTTAGGGTTAGGGTTAGGGTTAGGGTTAGGGTTAGGGTTAGGGTTAGGGTTAGGGTTAGGGTTAGGGTTAGGGTTAGGGTTAGGGTTAGGGTTAGGGTTAGGGTTAGGGTTAGGGTTAGGGTTAGGGTTAGGGTTAGGGTTAGGGTTAGGGTTAGGGTTAGGGTTAGGGTTAGGGTTAGGGTTAGGGTTAGGGTTAGGGTTAGGGTTAGGGTTAGGGTTAGGGTTAGGGTTAGGGTTAGGGTTAGGGTTAGGGTTAGGGTTAGGGTTAGGGTTAGGGTTAGGGTTAGGGTTAGGGTTAGGGTTAGGGTTAGGGTTAGGGTTAGGGTTCAGGGTTAGGGTTAGGGTTAGGGTTAGGGTTAGGGTTAGGGTTAGGGTTAGGGTTAGGGTTAGGGTTAGGGTTAGGGTTAGGGTTAGGGTTAGGGTTAGGGTTAGGGTTAGGGTTAGGGTTAGGGTTAGGGTTAGGGTTAGGGTTAGGGTTAGGGTTAGGGTTAGGGTTAGGGTTAGGGTTAGGGTTAGGGTTAGGGTTAGGGTTAGGGTTAGGGTTAGGGTTAGGGTTAGGGTTAGGGTTAGGGTTAGGGTTAGGGTTAGGGTTAGGGTTAGGGTTAGGGTTAGGGTTAGGGTTAGGGTTAGGGTTAGGGTTAGGGTTAGGGTTAGGGTTAGGGTTAGGGTTAGGGTTAGGGTTAGGGTTAGGGTTAGGGTTAGGGTTAGGGTTAGGGTTAGGGTTAGGGTTAGGGTTAGGGTTAGGGTTAGGGTTAGGGTTAGGGTTAGGGTTAGGGTTAGGGTTAGGGTTAGGGTTAGGGTTAGGGTTAGGGTTAGGGTTAGGGTTAGGGTTAGGGTTAGGGTTAGGGTTAGGGTTAGGGTTAGGGTTAGGGTTAGGGTTAGGGTTAGGGTTAGGGTTAGGGTTAGGGTTAGGGTTAGGGTTAGGGTTAGGGTTAGGGTTAGGGTTAGGGTTAGGGTTAGGGTTAGGGTTAGGGTTAGGGTTAGGGTTAGGGTTAGGGTTAGGGTTAGGGTTAGGGTTAGGGTTAGGGTTAGGGTTAGGGTTAGGGTTAGGGTTAGGGTTAGGGTTAGGGTTAGGGTTAGGGTTAGGGTTAGGGTTAGGGTTAGGGTTAGGGTTAGGGGGTTAGGGTTAGGGTTAGGGTTAGGGTTAGGGTTAGGGTTAGGGTTAGGGTTAGGGTTAGGGTTAGGGTTAGGGTTAGGGTTAGGGTTAGGGTTAGGGTTAGGGTTAGGGTTAGGGTTAGGGTTAGGGTTAGGGTTAGGGTTAGGGTTAGGGTTAGGGTTAGGGTTAGGGTTAGGGTTAGGGTTAGGGTTAGGGTTAGGGTTAGGGTTAGGGTTAGGGTTAGGGTTAGGGTTAGGGTTAGGGTTAGGGTTAGGGTTAGGGTTAGGGTTAGGGTTAGGGTTAGGGTTAGGGTTAGGGTTAGGGTTAGGGTTAGGGTTAGGGTTAGGGTTAGGGTTAGGGTTAGGGTTAGGGTTAGGGTTAGGGTTAGGGTTAGGGTTAGGGTTAGGGTTAGGGTTAGGGTTAGGGTTAGGGTTAGGGTTAGGGTTAGGGTTAGGGTTAGGGTTAGGGTTAGGGTTAGGGTTAGGGTTAGGGTTAGGGTTAGGGTTAGGGTTAGGGTTAGGGTTAGGGTTAGGGTTAGGGTTAGGGTTAGGGTTAGGGTTAGGGTTAGGGTTAGGGTTAGGGTTAGGGTTAGGGTTAGGGTTAGGGTTAGGGTTAGGGTTAGGGTTAGGGTTAGGGTTAGGGTTAGGGTTAGGGTTAGGGTTAGGGTTAGGGTTAGGGTTAGGGTTAGGGTTAGGGTTAGGGTTAGGGTTAGGGTTAGGGTTAGGGTTAGGGTTAGGGTTAGGGTTAGGGTTAGGGTTAGGGTTAGGGTTAGGGTTAGGGTTAGGGTTAGGGTTAGGGTTAGGGTTAGGGTTAGGGTTAGGGTTAGGGTTAGGGTTAGGGTTAGGGTTAGGGTTAGGGTTAGGGTTAGGGTTAGGGTTAGGGTTAGGGTTAGGGTTAGGGTTAGGGTTAGGGTTAGGGTTAGGGTTAGGGTTAGGGTTAGGGTTAGGGTTAGGGTTAGGGTTAGGGTTAGGGTTAGGGTTAGGGTTAGGGTTAGGGTTAGGGTTAGGGTTAGGGTTAGGGTTAGGGTTAGGGTTAGGGTTAGGGTTAGGGTTAGGGTTAGGGTTAGGGTTAGGGTTAGGGTTAGGGTTAGGGTTAGGGTTAGGGTTAGGGTTAGGGTTAGGGTTAGGGTTAGGGTTAGGGTTAGGGTTAGGGTTAGGGTTAGGGTTAGGGTTAGGGTTAGGGTTAGGGTTAGGGTTAGGGTTAGGGTTAGGGTTAGGGTTAGGGTTAGGGTTAGGGTTAGGGTTAGGGTTAGGGTTAGGGTTAGGGTTAGGGTTAGGGTTAGGGTTAGGGTTAGGGTTAGGGTTAGGGTTAGGGTTAGGGTTAGGGTTAGGGTTAGGGTTAGGGTTAGGGTTAGGGTTAGGGTTAGGGTTAGGGTTAGGGTTAGGGTTAGGGTTAGGGTTAGGGTTAGGGTTAGGGTTAGGGTTAGGGTTAGGGTTAGGGTTAGGGTTAGGGTTAGGGTTAGGGTTAGGGTTAGGGTTAGGGTTAGGGTTAGGGTTAGGGTTAGGGTTAGGGTTAGGGTTAGGGTTAGGGTTAGGGTTAGGGTTAGGGTTAGGGTTAGGGTTAGGGTTAGGGTTAGGGTTAGGGTTAGGGTTAGGGTTAGGGTTAGGGTTAGGGTTAGGGTTAGGGTTAGGGTTAGGGTTAGGGTTAGGGTTAGGGTTAGGGTTAGGGTTAGGGTTAGGGTTAGGGTTAGGGTTAGGGTTAGGGTTAGGGTTAGGGTTAGGGTTAGGGTTAGGGTTAGGGTTAGGGTTAGGGTTAGGGTTAGGGTTAGGGTTAGGGTTAGGGTTAGGGTTAGGGTTAGGGTTAGGGTTAGGGTTAGGGTTAGGGTTAGGGTTAGGGTTAGGGTTAGGGTTAGGGTTAGGGTTAGGGTTAGGGTTAGGGTTAGGGTTAGGGTTAGGGTTAGGGTTAGGGTTAGGGTTAGGGTTAGGGTTAGGGTTAGGGTTAGGGTTAGGGTTAGGGTTAGGGTTAGGGTTAGGGTTAGGGTTAGGGTTAGGGTTAGGGTTAGGGTTAGGGTTAGGGTTAGGGTTAGGGTTAGGGTTAGGGTTAGGGTTAGGGTTAGGGTTAGGGTTAGGGTTAGGGTTAGGGTTAGGGTTAGGGTTAGGGTTAGGGTTAGGGTTAGGGTTAGGGTTAGGGTTAGGGTTAGGGTTAGGGTTAGGGTTAGGGTTAGGGTTAGGGTTAGGGTTAGGGTTAGGGTTAGGGTTAGGGTTAGGGTTAGGGTTAGGGTTAGGGTTAGGGTTAGGGTTAGGGTTAGGGTTAGGGTTAGGGTTAGGGTTAGGGTTAGGGTTAGGGTTAGGGTTAGGGTTAGGGTTAGGGTTAGGGTTAGGGTTAGGGTTAGGGTTAGGGTTAGGGTTAGGGTTAGGGTTAGGGTTAGGGTTAGGGTTAGGGTTAGGGTTAGGGTTAGGGTTAGGGTTAGGGTTAGGGTTAGGGTTAGGGTTAGGGTTAGGGTTAGGGTTAGGGTTAGGGTTAGGGTTAGGGTTAGGGTTAGGGTTAGGGTTAGGGTTAGGGTTAGGGTTAGGGTTAGGGTTAGGGTTAGGGTTAGGGTTAGGGTTAGGGTTAGGGTTAGGGTTAGGGTTAGGGTTAGGGTTAGGGTTAGGGTTAGGGTTAGGGTTAGGGTTAGGGTTAGGGTTAGGGTTAGGGTTAGGGTTAGGGTTAGGGTTAGGGTTAGGGTTAGGGTTAGGGTTAGGGTTAGGGTTAGGGTTAGGGTTAGGGTTAGGGTTAGGGTTAGGGTTAGGGTTAGGGTTAGGGTTAGGGTTAGGGTTAGGGTTAGGGTTAGGGTTAGGGTTAGGGTTAGGGTTAGGGTTAGGGTTAGGGTTAGGGTTAGGGTTAGGGTTAGGGTTAGGGTTAGGGTTAGGGTTAGGGTTAGGGTTAGGGTTAGGGTTAGGGTTAGGGTTAGGGTTAGGGTTAGGGTTAGGGTTAGGGTTAGGGTTAGGGTTAGGGTTAGGGTTAGGGTTAGGGTTAGGGTTAGGGTTAGGGTTAGGGTTAGGGTTAGGGTTAGGGTTAGGGTTAGGGTTAGGGTTAGGGTTAGGGTTAGGGTTAGGGTTAGGGTTAGGGTTAGGGTTAGGGTTAGGGTTAGGGTTAGGGTTAGGGTTAGGGTTAGGGTTAGGGTTAGGGTTAGGGTTAGGGTTAGGGTTAGGGTTAGGGTTAGGGTTAGGGTTAGGGTTAGGGTTAGGGTTAGGGTTAGGGTTAGGGTTAGGGTTAGGGTTAGGGTTAGGGTTAGGGTTAGGGTTAGGGTTAGGGTTAGGGTTAGGGTTAGGGTTAGGGTTAGGGTTAGGGTTAGGGTTAGGGTTAGGGTTAGGGTTAGGGTTAGGGTTAGGGTTAGGGTTAGGGTTAGGGTTAGGGTTAGGGTTAGGGTTAGGGTTAGGGTTAGGGTTAGGGTTAGGGTTAGGGTTAGGGTTAGGGTTAGGGTTAGGGTTAGGGTTAGGGTTAGGGTTAGGGTTAGGGTTAGGGTTAGGGTTAGGGTTAGGGTTAGGGTTAGGGTTAGGGTTAGGGTTAGGGTTAGGGTTAGGGTTAGGGTTAGGGTTAGGGTTAGGGTTAGGGTTAGGGTTAGGGTTAGGGTTAGGGTTAGGGTTAGGGTTAGGGTTAGGGTTAGGGTTAGGGTTAGGGTTAGGGTTAGGGTTAGGGTTAGGGTTAGGGTTAGGGTTAGGGTTAGGGTTAGGGTTAGGGTTAGGGTTAGGGTTAGGGTTAGGGTTAGGGTTAGGGTTAGGGTTAGGGTTAGGGTTAGGGTTAGGGTTAGGGTTAGGGTTAGGGTTAGGGTTAGGGTTAGGGTTAGGGTTAGGGTTAGGGTTAGGGTTAGGGTTAGGGTTAGGGTTAGGGTTAGGGTTAGGGTTAGGGTTAGGGTTAGGGTTAGGGTTAGGGTTAGGGTTAGGGTTAGGGTTAGGGTTAGGGTTAGGGTTAGGGTTAGGGTTAGGGTTAGGGTTAGGGTTAGGGTTAGGGTTAGGGTTAGGGTTAGGGTTAGGGTTAGGGTTAGGGTTAGGGTTAGGGTTAGGGTTAGGGTTAGGGTTAGGGTTAGGGTTAGGGTTAGGGTTAGGGTTAGGGTTAGGGTTAGGGTTAGGGTTAGGGTTAGGGTTAGGGTTAGGGTTAGGGTTAGGGTTAGGGTTAGGGTTAGGGTTAGGGTTAGGGTTAGGGTTAGGGTTAGGGTTAGGGTTAGGGTTAGGGTTAGGGTTAGGGTTAGGGTTAGGGTTAGGGTTAGGGTTAGGGTTAGGGTTAGGGTTAGGGTTAGGGTTAGGGTTAGGGTTAGGGTTAGGGTTAGGGTTAGGGTTAGGGTTAGGGTTAGGGTTAGGGTTAGGGTTAGGGTTAGGGTTAGGGTTAGGGTTAGGGTTAGGGTTAGGGTTAGGGTTAGGGTTAGGGTTAGGGTTAGGGTTAGGGTTAGGGTTAGGGTTAGGGTTAGGGTTAGGGTTAGGGTTAGGGTTAGGGTTAGGGTTAGGGTTAGGGTTAGGGTTAGGGTTAGGGTTAGGGTTAGGGTTAGGGTTAGGGTTAGGGTTAGGGTTAGGGTTAGGGTTAGGGTTAGGGTTAGGGTTAGGGTTAGGGTTAGGGTTAGGGTTAGGGTTAGGGTTAGGGTTAGGGTTAGGGTTAGGGTTAGGGTTAGGGTTAGGGTTAGGGTTAGGGTTAGGGTTAGGGTTAGGGTTAGGGTTAGGGTTAGGGTTAGGGTTAGGGTTAGGGTTAGGGTTAGGGTTAGGGTTAGGGTTAGGGTTAGGGTTAGCGGTTAGGGTTAGGGTTAGGGTTAGGGTTAGGGTTAGGGTTAGGGTTAGGGTTAGGGTTAGGGTTAGGGTTAGGGTTAGGGTTAGGGTTAGGGTTAGGGTTAGGGTTAGGGTTAGGGTTAGGGTTAGGGTTAGGGTTAGGGTTAGGGTTAGGGTTAGGGTTAGGGTTAGGGTTAGGGTTAGGGTTAGGGTTAGGGTTAGGGTTAGGGTTAGGGTTAGGGTTAGGGTTAGGGTTAGGGTTAGGGTTAGGGTTAGGGTTAGGGTTAGGGTTAGGGTTAGGGTTAGGGTTAGGGTTAGGGTTAGGGTTAGGGTTAGGGTTAGGGTTAGGGTTAGGGTTAGGGTTAGGGTTAGGGTTAGGGTTAGGGTTAGGGTTAGGGTTAGGGTTAGGGTTAGGGTTAGGGTTAGGGTTAGGGTTAGGGTTAGGGTTAGGGTTAGGGTTAGGGTTAGGGTTAGGGTTAGGGTTAGGGTTAGGGTTAGGGTTAGGGTTAGGGTTAGGGTTAGGGTTAGGGTTAGGGTTAGGGTTAGGGTTAGGGTTAGGGTTAGGGTTAGGGTTAGGGTTAGGGTTAGGGTTAGGGTTAGGGTTAGGGTTAGGGTTAGGGTTAGGGTTAGGGTTAGGGTTAGGGTTAGGGTTAGGGTTAGGGTTAGGGTTAGGGTTAGGGTTAGGGTTAGGGTTAGGGTTAGGGTTAGGGTTAGGGTTAGGGTTAGGGTTAGGGTTAGGGTTAGGGTTAGGGTTAGGGTTAGGGTTAGGGTTAGGGTTAGGGTTAGGGTTAGGGTTAGGGTTAGGGTTAGGGTTAGGGTTAGGGTTAGGGTTAGGGTTAGGGTTAGGGTTAGGGTTAGGGTTAGGGTTAGGGTTAGGGTTAGGGTTAGGGTTAGGGTTAGGGTTAGGGTTAGGGTTAGGGTTAGGGTTAGGGTTAGGGTTAGGGTTAGGGTTAGGGTTAGGGTTAGGGTTAGGGTTAGGGTTAGGGTTAGGGTTAGGGTTAGGGTTAGGGTTAGGGTTAGGGTTAGGGTTAGGGTTAGGGTTAGGGTTAGGGTTAGGGTTAGGGTTAGGGTTAGGGTTAGGGTTAGGGTTAGGGTTAGGGTTAGGGTTAGGGTTAGGGTTAGGGTTAGGGTTAGGGTTAGGGTTAGGGTTAGGGTTAGGGTTAGGGTTAGGGTTAGGGTTAGGGTTAGGGTTAGGGTTAGGGTTAGGGTTAGGGTTAGGGTTAGGGTTAGGGTTAGGGTTAGGGTTAGGGTTAGGGTTAGGGTTAGGGTTAGGGTTAGGGTTAGGGTTAGGGTTAGGGTTAGGGTTAGGGTTAGGGTTAGGGTTAGGGTTAGGGTTAGGGTTAGGGTTAGGGTTAGGGTTAGGGTTAGGGTTAGGGTTAGGGTTAGGGTTAGGGTTAGGGTTAGGGTTAGGGTTAGGGTTAGGGTTAGGGTTAGGGTTAGGGTTAGGGTTAGGGTTAGGGTTAGGGTTAGGGTTAGGGTTAGGGTTAGGGTTAGGGTTAGGGTTAGGGTTAGGGTTAGGGTTAGGGTTAGGGTTAGGGTTAGGGTTAGGGTTAGGGTTAGGGTTAGGGTTAGGGTTAGGGTTAGGGTTAGGGTTAGGGTTAGGGTTAGGGTTAGGGTTAGGGTTAGGGTTAGGGTTAGGGTTAGGGTTAGGGTTAGGGTTAGGGTTAGGGTTAGGGTTAGGGTTAGGGTTAGGGTTAGGGTTAGGGTTAGGGTTAGGGTTAGGGTTAGGGTTAGGGTTAGGGTTAGGGTTAGGGTTAGGGTTAGGGTTAGGGTTAGGGTTAGGGTTAGGGTTAGGGTTAGGGTTAGGGTTAGGGTTAGGGTTAGGGTTAGGGTTAGGGTTAGGGTTAGGGTTAGGGTTAGGGTTAGGGTTAGGGTTAGGGTTAGGGTTAGGGTTAGGGTTAGGGTTAGGGTTAGGGTTAGGGTTAGGGTTAGGGTTAGGGTTAGGGTTAGGGTTAGGGTTAGGGTTAGGGTTAGGGTTAGGGTTAGGGTTAGGGTTAGGGTTAGGGTTAGGGTTAGGGTTAGGGTTAGGGTTAGGGTTAGGGTTAGGGTTAGGGTTAGGGTTAGGGTTAGGGTTAGGGTTAGGGTTAGGGTTAGGGTTAGGGTTAGGGTTAGGGTTAGGGTTAGGGTTAGGGTTAGGGTTAGGGTTAGGGTTAGGGTTAGGGTTAGGGTTAGGGTTAGGGTTAGGGTTAGGGTTAGGGTTAGGGTTAGGGTTAGGGTTAGGGTTAGGGTTAGGGTTAGGGTTAGGGTTAGGGTTAGGGTTAGGGTTAGGGTTAGGGTTAGGGTTAGGGTTAGGGTTAGGGTTAGGGTTAGGGTTAGGGTTAGGGTTAGGGTTAGGGTTAGGGTTAGGGTTAGGGTTAGGGTTAGGGTTAGGGTTAGGGTTAGGGTTAGGGTTAGGGTTAGGGTTAGGGTTAGGGTTAGGGTTAGGGTTAGGGTTAGGGTTAGGGTTAGGGTTAGGGTTAGGGTTAGGGTTAGGGTTAGGGTTAGGGTTAGGGTTAGGGTTAGGGTTAGGGTTAGGGTTAGGGTTAGGGTTAGGGTTAGGGTTAGGGTTAGGGTTAGGGTTAGGGTTAGGGTTAGGGTTAGGGTTAGGGTTAGGGTTAGGGTTAGGGTTAGGGTTAGGGTTAGGGTTAGGGTTAGGGTTAGGGTTAGGGTTAGGGTTAGGGTTAGGGTTAGGGTTAGGGTTAGGGTTAGGGTTAGGGTTAGGGTTAGGGTTAGGGTTAGGGTTAGGGTTAGGGTTAGGGTTAGGGTTAGGGTTAGGGTTAGGGTTAGGGTTAGGGTTAGGGTTAGGGTTAGGGTTAGGGTTAGGGTTAGGGTTAGGGTTAGGGTTAGGGTTAGGGTTAGGGTTAGGGTTAGGGTTAGGGTTAGGGTTAGGGTTAGGGTTAGGGTTAGGGTTAGGGTTAGGGTTAGGGTTAGGGTTAGGGTTAGGGTTAGGGTTAGGGTTAGGGTTAGGGTTAGGGTTAGGGTTAGGGTTAGGGTTAGGGTTAGGGTTAGGGTTAGGGTTAGGGTTAGGGTTAGGGTTAGGGTTAGGGTTAGGGTTAGGGTTAGGGTTAG
>NC_135790.1:30292216-30294716 GCF_051106095.1 Pogona vitticeps | reverse complement strand
CCTAACCCTAACCCTAACCCTAACCCTAACCCTAACCCTAACCCTAACCCTAACCCTAACCCTAACCCTAACCCTAACCCTAACCCTAACCCTAACCCTAACCCTAACCCTAACCCTAACCCTAACCCTAACCCTAACCCTAACCCTAACCCTAACCCTAACCCTAACCCTAACCCTAACCCTAACCCTAACCCTAACCCTAACCCTAACCCTAACCCTAACCCTAACCCTAACCCTAACCCTAACCCTAACCCTAACCCTAACCCTAACCCTAACCCTAACCCTAACCCTAACCCTAACCCTAACCCTAACCCTAACCCTAACCCTAACCCTAACCCTAACCCTAACCCTAACCCTAACCCTAACCCTAACCCTAACCCTAACCCTAACCCTAACCCTAACCCTAACCCTAACCCTAACCCTAACCCTAACCCTAACCCTAACCCTAACCCTAACCCTAACCCTAACCCTAACCCTAACCCTAACCCTAACCCTAACCCTAACCCTAACCCTAACCCTAACCCTAACCCTAACCCTAACCCTAACCCTAACCCTAACCCTAACCCTAACCCTAACCCTAACCCTAACCCTAACCCTAACCCTAACCCTAACCCTAACCCTAACCCTAACCCTAACCCTAACCCTAACCCTAACCCTAACCCTAACCCTAACCCTAACCCTAACCCTAACCCTAACCCTAACCCTAACCCTAACCCTAACCCTAACCCTAACCCTAACCCTAACCCTAACCCTAACCCTAACCCTAACCCTAACCCTAACCCTAACCCTAACCCTAACCCTAACCCTAACCCTAACCCTAACCCTAACCCTAACCCTAACCCTAACCCTAACCCTAACCCTAACCCTAACCCTAACCCTAACCCTAACCCTAACCCTAACCCTAACCCTAACCCTAACCCTAACCCTAACCCTAACCCTAACCCTAACCCTAACCCTAACCCTAACCCTAACCCTAACCCTAACCCTAACCCTAACCCTAACCCTAACCCTAACCCTAACCCTAACCCTAACCCTAACCCTAACCCTAACCCTAACCCTAACCCTAACCCTAACCCTAACCCTAACCCTAACCCTAACCCTAACCCTAACCCTAACCCTAACCCTAACCCTAACCCTAACCCTAACCCTAACCCTAACCCTAACCCTAACCCTAACCCTAACCCTAACCCTAACCCTAACCCTAACCCTAACCCTAACCCCTAACCCTAACCCTAACCCTAACCCTAACCCTAACCCTAACCCTAACCCTAACCCTAACCCTAACCCTAACCCTAACCTAACCTAACCTAACCCTAACCCTAACCCTAACCCTAACCCTAACCCTAACCCTAACCCTAACCCTAACCCTAACCCTAACCCTAACCCTAACCCTAACCCTAACCCTAACCCTAACCCTAACCCTAACCCTAACCCTAACCCTAACCCTAACCCTAACCCTAACCCTAACCCTAACCCTAACCCTAACCCTAACCCTAACCCTAACCCTAACCCTAACCCTAACCCTAACCCTAACCCTAACCCTAACCCTAACCCTAACCCTAACCCTAACCCTAACCCTAACCCTAACCCTAACCCTAACCCTAACCCTAACCCTAACCCTAACCCTAACCCTAACCCTAACCCTAACCCTAACCCTAACCCTAACCCTAACCCTAACCCTAACCCTAACCCTAACCCTAACCCTAACCCTAACCCTAACCCTAACCCTAACCCTAACCCTAACCCTAACCCTAACCCTAACCCTAACCCTAACCCTAACCCTAACCCTAACCCTAACCCTAACCCTAACCCTAACCCTAACCCTAACCCTAACCCTAACCCTAACCCTAACCCCTAACCCTAACCCTAACCCTAACCCTAACCCTAACCCTAACCCTAACCCTAACCCTAACCCTAACCCTAACCCTAACCCTAACCCTAACCCTAACCCTAACCCTAACCCTAACCCTAACCCTAACCCTAACCCTAACCCTAACCCTAACCCTAACCCTAACCCTAACCCTAACCCTAACCCTAACCCTAACCCTAACCCTAACCCTAACCCTAACCCTAACCCTAACCCTAACCCTAACCCCAACCCTAACCCTAACCCTAACCCTAACCCTAACCCTAACCCTAACCCTAACCCTAACCCTAACCCTAACCCTAACCTAACCCTAACCCTAACCCTAACCCTAACCCTAACCCTAACCCTAACCCTAACCCTAACCCTAACCCTAACCCTAACCCTAACCCTACCCTAACCCTAACCCTAACCCTAACCCTAACCCTAACCCTAACCCTAACCCTAACCCTAACCCTAACCCTAACCCTAACCCTAACCCTAACCCTAACCCTAACCCCTAACCCTAACCCTAACCCTAACCCTAACCCTAACCCTAACCCTAACCCTAACCCTAACCCTAACCCTAACCCTAACCCTAACCCTAACCCTAACCCTAACCCTAACCCTAACCCTAACCCTAACCCTAACCCTAAC